>NC_088227.1:36671396-36703896 GCF_036934945.1 Oncorhynchus masou masou | reverse complement strand
TAAGAGTGGTGGGTGAAGACAGAGAGAGTGAACTGGATGGGTTTTATGTGTTTGAGAGCTTTAAAGTGGGAACGTTGCCTTGGGATGCATTGAGTACTGTGTCCTGTATCTAGACAATAAGGTCTCTTTTCTCCCTCTCTCACTTATTAAACAGCAGCACAGGCCCTCAGCCATTGGCCAACAGTATGTCCCCGAGACTAAACACCATGGCAACATCCATTGAAAAGGCCGGTAACTTGTTCCAAGGTCCCACCCATTTTGGCTCCCTCTGCTCCTCCCAGCATGTTTGGTTGAGAAAGTGTATAGAAATCAAAAAGACTATATATCTCTCTCTCTCTTTATCTCTCTCTCGCTCTGTAACGAGAGTCAGGAAGCAAGTTCAGGGAGTGTTTTAATCAAATAAAAAGAACATAAGACAAAACAAGAAACACTAACAGAACACAGACCAGGAACAATGACGCCTGGGGAAGGAACCAAAGGGAGTGATATACAGTTGAAGTCGGATGTTTACGTACACCTTAGCAAAATACATTTAAACTCAGTTGTTCACATTTCCTGACATTTAATCCGAGTAAACATTCCCTGTCTTAGGTCAGTTAGGATCACAACTTTATTTTAAGAATGTGAAATGTCAGAATAATAGTAGAGAGAATGATTTATTTCAGTTCTCATTTCTTTCATTACATTCCCAATGGGTCAGAAGTTTACATAGACACAGTTAGTATTTGGTAGCATTACCTTTAAATTGTTTAACTTGGGTCAAACGTTTCAGGAATCCTTCCACAAGCTTCCCACAATAAGTTGGATGAATGTTGTCCCATTCCTCCTGACAGAGCTGGTGTAACTGAGTCAGGTTTGTAGACCTCCTTTCTCGCACACGCTTTTTCAGTTCTGCCCACAAATCTTCTATAGGATTGAGGTCAGGGCTTTGTGATGGCCACTCCAATACCTTGGACTTGGGTGTCCTTAAGCCATTTTGACACAACTTTGGAGGTAAGCTTGAGGTCATTGTCCATTTGGAAGACCCATTTGCAACCAAGCTTCAATATATCCACATCATTTTCCTCCTCATGAAGCCATCTATTTTGTGAAGTGCACCAGTCCCTCCTGCAGCAAACCACCCACACAGCACGATGATGCCACCCCCGTGCTTCACCGTTGGGATGGTGTTCTTCGGCTTGCAAGCATCCTCATTTTTCATCCAAACATAACGATGGTCATTATGGCCAAACAGTTCTATTTTTGTTTCATCAGACCAGAGGACATTTCTCCAAAAAGTACGATCTTTGTCCCCATGTGCAGTTGCAAACCGTAGTCTGGCTTTTTTATGGCAGTTTTGGAGCAGTGGCTTCTTCCTTGCTGAGCGGCCTTTCAGGTTATGTCGATATAGGACTCGATTTACTGTGGATGTAGATACTTTTGTACCTGTTTCCTCCAGCATCTTCACAAGGTCCTTTGCTGTTGTTCTGGGATTGATTTGCACTGTTCACACCAAAGAGCACTTGTCCTTCCTGAGAGGTATGACGGCTGTATGGTCCCATGGTCTTTATACTTGCGTCATATTGTTTGTACAGATTAATGTGGTACCTTCAGGCATGTGGAAATTATTCACAAGAATGAATTAGACTTGTGGAAGTCTACAATTTTTTATTCTGAGGTCTTTGCTAATTTCTTTTGATTTTCCCATGATGCCAAGCAAAGAGACACTGAGTTTGAAGGTAGGCCTTGAAATTCATCTGCCGAAATTGTTGCCACCCCTATTACTAGCCTGTTCAACCTCACTTTCATGTCATCTGAGATTCCCAAAGATCGGAAAGCAGCTGCGGTCAACCCCCTCTTCGAAGGGGGGGACACTTGACCCAAACTGCTATAGACCTACATCTATCCTACCCTGCCTTTTTAAGGTCTTCGAAAGCCAAGTCAACAAACAGATTACCGACCATCTCGAATCTCACAATACCTTCTCTGCTATGCAATCTGGTTTCAGAGCTGGTCATGGGTGCACATCAGCCACGCTCAAGGTCATAAACAATATCTTAACCGCCATCAATAAGAAACATTACTGTGCAGCTGTATTCATTGATCTGGCCAAGGCTTTCGACTCTGTCAATCACCACATCCTCATCGACAGACTCGACAGCCTTGGTTTCTCAAATGATTGCCTCGCCTGGTTCACCAACTACTTCTCTAATAGAGTTCAGTGTGTCAAATCGGAGGGTCTGCTGTCCGGACCTCTGGCAGTCTCTATGGGGGTGCCACAGGGTTCAATTCTTGGACCGACTCTCTTCTCTGTATACATCCATGATGTCGCTCTTGCTGCTGGCGAGTCTCTGATCCACCTCTACGCAGACGGCACCATTCTGTATAATTCTGGCCCTTCTTTGGACACTTTGTTAACCATTCAGGCAAGCTTCAATGCCATACAACTCACCTTCCGTGGCCTCCAATTGCTCTTAAATACAAGTAAAACTAAATGCATTCTCTTCAACCGATCGCTGCATGCACCTGCCCGCCTGTCCAACATCACTACTCTGGACGGCTCTGACTTAGAATATGTGGACAACTACAAATACCTAGGTGTCTGGTTAGACTGTAACCTCTCCTTCCAGACCCACATCAAACATCTCCAATCCAAATTTAAATCTAGAATTGGCTTCCTATTTAGCAACAATGCATACTTCACTCATGCTGCCAAACATACCCTTGTAAAACTGACCATCCTACCAATCCTCGCCTTCGGCGATGTCATTTACAAAATAGCCTCCAATACCCTACTCAACAAATTGGATGCAGTCTATCACAGTGCAATCAGTTTTGTCACCAAAGCCCCATATACTACCCACCATTGCGACCTGTACTCTCGAGTTGGCTGGCCCTCGCTTCATACTCGTTGCCAAACCCACTGGCTCGATGTCATCTACAAGAACCTGCTAGGTAAAGTCCCCCCTTATCTCAGCTCGCTGGTCACCATAGCATCACCCACCTGTAGCACGCGCTCCAGCAGGTATATCTCTCTGGTCACCCCCAAAACCAATTCTTTCTTTGGCCGCCTCTCCTTCCAGTTCTCTGCTGCCAATGACTGGAACGAACTACAAAAATATCTGAAACTGGAAACACTTATCTCCCTCACTAGCTTTAAGCACCAACTGTCAGAGAAGCTCACAGATTACTGCACCTGTACATAGCCCACCTATAATTTAGCCCAAACAACTACCTCTTTCCCTACTGTATTTATTTTATTTATTTATTTATTTTGCTCCTTTGCACCCCATTATTTGTATTTCTACTTTGCACATTCTCCACTGCAAATCTACCATTCCAGTGTTTTTCTTGCTATATTGTATTTACTTTGTCACCATGGCCTTTTTTTGCCTTTACCTCCCTTATCTCACCTCATTTGCTCACATTGTATATAGACTTGTTTCTACTGTATTATTGACTGTATGATTGTTTTACTCCATGTGTAACTCTGTGTTGTTGTATGTGTAGTCCTGCTTTGCTTTATCTTGGCCAGGTCGCAACTGTAAATGAGAACTTGTTCTCAACTTGCCTACCTGGTTAAATAAAGGTGAAATAAATAAATAAAATAAATACATCCGCAGGTACATCTCCAATTTACTCAGCCTATCAGAAACTTCTAAAGCCATGACATCATTTTATGGAATTTTCCAAGCTATTTAAAGGCACAGTGAACTTTGTGCATGTAATCTTCTGACCCACTGGAATTGTGATACAGTGAATTACGAGTGAAATCATCTGTCTGTAAACAATTGTTGGAAAATTACTTGTGTCATGCACAAAGTAGGTGTCCTAACCGACTTACCAAAACTATAGTTTGTAAACAAGACATTTGTGGAGCGGTTGAAAAACAAGTTTTAATGACTCCAACCTCAGTTTATGTAAACTTACGACTTCAACTGTATATAGGGAAGATAATCAGGGAAGTGATGGAGTCCAGGTGAGTCTGATGATGTGCAGGTGCGAGTAATGATGGTGACAGGTGTGTGCTATAACGAGCTGATTGGTGACCTAGAGGCCGAGAGGGAGCACATGTGACACTCTTTATATCTCCTCCTCTGTCTCTCCCTCTTGTATATATCTCCCTCTCTTTATATCTCTCTCCCTTTCTTTATATCTCTCTCCCTCTCTTTATATCTCTCCCTCTCTAATTATCTCCCTCTCTTTATATCTCTCTCCTTCTCTTTATATCTATCTCCCTCTCTTTATTTCTCTCTCCCTCTCTTTATATCTCCCTCTCTTTATATCCCTCTACTCTTTATATCTCTCCCTCTCTTTATATCTCTCTCCTTCTCTTTATATCTCCCTCTCTTATTATCTCCCTCATTATATCTCTCTCCCTCTCTTTTTATCTCTCTTCATCTCTTTATATCTCTCTCCTTCTCTTTATATCTCTCTCTCCCTCTCTTTATATCTATCTCCCTCTCTTTATATCTCTATCACTCTCTTTATATCTCCCTCTCTTTATATCTCTATCCTTCTCTTTATATCTCTCTCCCTCTCTTTATATCTCTCTCCCTCTCTTTATATCTCCCTCTCCTTCTCTTTATATCTCTCTCCCTCTCTTTTTATCTCCCTCTCTTTATATCTCCCTGTCTTTATATCTCTCTCCTTCTCTTTATCTCTCTCCCTCTCTTTATATATCCCTCTCTTTATATCTCTCCCTCTTTATCTCTCCCTCTTTATATCTCTCTCCCTCTCTTTTTATCTCCCTCTCTTTATATCTCCCTCTCTTTATATCTCTCTACTTCTCTTTATATCTCCCTCTCTTATTATCTCCCTCTTCATATCTCTCTCCTTCTCTTTATCTCTCTCCTTCTCTTTCATGTCTCCCTCTATTTTTATCTCTCTCCATCTCTTTATATCTCTCTCCTTCTCTTTATATCTCTCTCTCCCTCGCTTTATATCTATCTCCCTCTCTTTAAATCTCTATCACTCTCTTTATATCTCCCTCTCTTTATATCTCTATCCTTCTCTTTATATCTCTCTCACTCTCTTTATATCTCTCTCCCTCTCTTTATATCTCCCTCTCCTTCTCTTTATATCTCTCTCCCTCTCTTTTTATCTCCCTCTCTTTATATCTCCCCCTCTTTATCTCTCACTCTTTATATCTCTATCCTTCTCTTTATATCTCTCTACTTCTCTTTATATCTCTCTCCCTCTCTTTATATCTCCCTCCCTTTATATCTCTCTCCCTCTCTTTATATCTCCCTCTCCTTCTCTTTATATCTCCCTCGCTCTCTTTATATCTCCCTCTCCTTCTCTTTATATCTCTCTCCCTCTCTTTATATCTCTCCCTCTCTTTATATCTCCCTCTCCTTCACTTTATATCTCTCTCCCTCTCTTTATATCTCCCTCTCCTTCTCTTTATATCTCCCTCCCTCTCTTTATATCTCCCTCTCTTTATATCTCCCTCTCTTTATATCTCTCTCCCTCTCTTTATATCTCTCTCTCTCTCTCTTTATATCTCTCTCCTTCTCTTTATATCTCTCTCCCTCTCTTTATATCTCCCTCTCTTTATATCTCCCTCTCCTTCTCTTTATATCTCCCTCCCTCTCTTTATATCTCCCTCTCCTTCTCTTTATATCTCCACTCCCTCTATTTATATCTCCTTCTCTTTATATCTCTCTCCTTCTCTTTCATGTCTCCCTCTATTTTTATCTCTCTCCATCTCTTTATATCTCTCTCCTTCTCTTTATATATCTCTCTCCCTCGCTTTATATCTATCTCCCTCTCTTTAAATCTCTCTCCCTCTCTTTATATCTCTCTCTCTCTCTTTATATCTCTCTCCTTCTCTTTATATCTCTCTCCCTCTCTTTATATCTCCCTCTCTTTATATCTCCCTCTCCTTCTCTTTATATCTCCCTCCCTCTCTTTATATCTCCCTCTCCTTCTCTTTATATCTCCACTCCCTCTATTTATATCTCCCTCTCTTTATATCTCTCTCCCTCTCTTTATATCTCCCTCTCCTTCTCTTTATATCTCTCTCCCTCTCTTTATATCTCCCTCTCTTTATATCTCTCTCTTTATATCTCTCTCCTTCTCTTTATATCTTTCTCCCTCTCTTTATATCTCTCCTACTCTTTATATCTATCTCCCTCTCTTTATATCTCCCTCCCTCTCTTTATATCTCTCTCTCTCTTTATATCTCTCTCCGTCTCTTTATATCTCCCTCTCTTTATATCTCCCTCCCTCTCTTTATATCTCTCTCCCTCTATTTATATCTCCATCTCTTTATATCTCTCTCCCTCTCTTTATACTCTCTTTATATCTCTCCCCCTCTCTGTATATCTCCCTCTCTTTATATCTCTCTCCCTCTCTTTATATCTCCCTCTCTTTATATCTCCCTCCCTCTCTTTATATCTCTCTCCCTCTATTTATATCTCCCTCTATTTATATCTCTCCCCCTCTCTTTATCCTCTCTTTATATCTCTCCCCCTCTCTTTATATCTCCCTCTCTTTATATCTCTCTCCCTCTCTTTATCCTCTCTTTATATATCACTCCCTCTCTTTATATCTCCATCTCTTTATATCTCCCTTCCTCTCTTTATATCTCCCTCTCTTTATATCTCTCTCCCTCTCTTTATATCTCTCTCCCTCTCTTTATATCTCCCTCTCCTTCTCTTTATATCTCTCTCCCTCTCTTTCTCTCTCTCTCTCTTTATATCTCTCTCCCTCTCTTTATATCTCCCTCCCTCTCTTTCTCTCTCTCTCTCTTTATATCTCTCTCCCTCTCTTTATATTCTTTATATCTCTATCCCTCTCTTTATATCTCACTCCCTCTCTTTATATCTCCATCTCTTTATATCTCCCTCCCTCTCTTTATATCTCCATCTCTTTATATCTCCCTCCCTCTCTTAATATCTCCCTCTCTTTATATCTCTCTCCCTCTCTTTAAATCTCCCTCTCCTTCTCTTTATATCTCTCTCCCTCTCTTTATATCTCCCTCTCTTTATATCTCTCTCTCTTTATATCTCTCCTTCTCTTTATATCTCTCTCCCTCTCTTTATATCTCCCTCCCTCTCTTTATCTCTCTCTCTCTCTTTATATCTCTCTCCCTCTCTCTTTATATCTCTCTCCTCTCTTTATATCTCCCTCTCTTTATATCTCCCTCCCTCTCTTTATATCTCTCTACCTCTATTTATATCTCCCTCTCTTTATATCTCTCTCCCTCTCTTTATACTCTCTTTATATCTCTCCCCCTCTCTTTATATCTCCCTCTCTTTATATCTCTCTCCCTCTCTTTATATCTCCCTCTCTTTATATCTCTCTCCCTCTCTTTATATCTCCCTCTCTTTATATCTCCCTCCCTCTCTTTATATCTCTCTCCCTCTATTTATATCTCCCTCTATTTATATCTCTCTCCCTCTCTTTATCCTCTCTTTATATCTCTCCCCCTCTCTTTATATCTCCATCTCTTTATATCTCCCTCCCTCTCTTTATATCTCCCTCTCTTTATATCTCTCTCCCTCTCTTTATATCTCCCTCTCTTTATATCTCTCTCTCTTTATATCTCTCTCCTTCTCTTTATATCTTTCTCCCTCTCTTTATATCTCTCCTTCTCTTTATATCTCTCTCCCTCTCTTTATATCTCCCTCCCTCTCTTTATCTCTCTCTCTCTCTTTATATCTCTCTCCCTCTCTTTATATCTCCCTCTCTTTATATCTCCCTCCCTCTCTTTATATCTCTCTACCTCTATTCATATCTCCCTCTCTTTATATCTCTCTCCCTCTCTTTATACTCTCTTTATATCTCTCCCCCTCTCTTTATATCTCCCTCTCTTTATATCTCTCCCCCTCTCTTTATATCTCCATCTCTTTATATCTCCCTCCCTCTCTTTATATCTCCCTCTCTTTATATCTCTCTCCCTCTCTTTATATCTCTCTCCCTCTTTATATCTCACTCTCTTTTTATCTCCCTCTTTATATCTCTCTTCCTCTCTTTATATCTCCCTCTCTTTATATCTCTCTCACTCTCTTTATATCCCTCTCCCTCTCTTTATCTCTCTCATCCTCTCTTTATATCTTTCTCCCTCTTTATATCTCTCTCCCTCTCTTTATATATCCCTCCCTGTCTTTATATCTCCCTCTCTTTATATCTCACTCTCTTTATATCTCTCTCCTTCTCTTTATATCTCCTTCTCTTTATATCTCTCCCTCTCTTTATATCTCTCCCTCTCTTTATATTCTTTATTTCTCTCTCCCTCTCTTTATATCTCACTCCCTCTCTTTATATCTCCATCTCTTTATATCTCCCTCCCTCTCTTTATATCTCCATCTCTTTATATCTCCCTCCCTCTCTTTATATCTCCCTCTCTTTATATCTCTCTCCCTCTCTTTAAATCTCCCTCTCCTTCTCTTTATATCTCTCTCCCTCTCTTTATATCTCCCTCTCTTTATATCTCTCTCTCTTTATATCTCTCTCCCTCTCTTTATATCTCTCTCCCTCTCTTTATATCTCCCTCTCTTTATATCTCCCTCCCTCTCTTTATATCTCTCTACCTCTATTTATATCTCCCTCTCTTTATATCTCTCTCCCTCTCTTTATACTCTCTTTATATCTCTCCCCCTCTCTTTATATCTCCCTCTCTTTATATCTCTCTCCCTCTCTTTATATCTCCCTCTCTTTATATCTCTCTCCCTCTCTTTATATCTCCCTCTCTTTATATCTCCCTCCCTCTCTTTATATCTCTCTCCCTCTATTTATATCTCCCTCTATTTATATCTCTCTCCCTCTCTTTATCCTCTCTTTATATCTCTCCCCCTCTCTTTATATCTCCATCTCTTTATATCTCCCTCCCTCTCTTTATATCTCCCTCTCTTTATATCTCTCTCCCTCTCTTTATATCTCCCTCTCTTTATATCTCTCTCTCTTTATATCTCTCTCCTTCTCTTTATATCTTTCTCCCTCTCTTTATATCTCTCCTTCTCTTTATATCTCTCTCCCTCTCTTTATATCTCCCTCCCTCTCTTTATCTCTCTCTCTCTCTTTATATCTCTCTCCCTCTCTTTATATCTCTCTCCCTCTCTTTATATCTCCCTCTCTTTATATCTCCCTCCCTCTCTTTATATCTCTCTACCTCTATTTATATCTCCCTCTCTTTATATCTCTCTCCCTCTCTTTATACTCTCTTTATATCTCTCCCCCTCTCTTTATATCTCCCTCTATTTATATCTCTCTCCCTCTCTTTATATCTCCCTCTCTTTATATCTCCCTCCCTCTCTTTATATCTCCCTCTCTTTATATCTCCCTCCCTCTCTTTATATCTCTCTCCCTCTATTTATATCTCCCTCTATTTATATCTCTCTCCCTCTCTTTATCCTCTCTTTATATCTCTCCCCCTCTCTTTATATCTCCATCTCTTTATATCTCCCTCCCTCTCTTTATATCTCCCTCTCTTTATATCTCTCTCCCTCTCTTTATATCTCTCTCCCTCTTTATATCTCACTCTCTTTTTATCTCCCTCTTTATATATCCCTCCCTGTCTTTATATCTCCCTCTCTTTATATCTCACTCTCTTTATATCTCTCTCCTTCTCTTTATATCTCCTTCTCTTCATATCTCTCCCTCTCTTTATATCTCTCCCTCTCTTTATATTCTTTATTTCTCTCTCCCTCTCTTTATATCTCACTCCCTCTCTTTATATCTCCATCTCTTTATATCTCCCTCCCTCTCTTTATATCTCCATCTCTTTATATCTCCCTCCCTCTCTTTATATCTCCCTCTCTTTATATCTCTCTCCCTCTCTTTAAATCTCCCTCTCCTTCTCTTTATATCTCTCTCCCTCTCTTTATATCTCCCTCTCTTTATATCTCTCTCTCTTTATATCTCTCTCCTTCTCTTTATATCTCTCTCCCTCTCTTTATATCTCTCCCTCTCTTTATATCCCCCTCTCTTTATATCTCCCTCCCTCTCTTTATATCTCTCTCCCTCTATTTATATCTCCCTCTCTTTATATCTCTCTCCCTCTCTTTATACTCTCTTTATATCTCTCCCCCTCTCTTTATATCTCCCTCTCTTTATATCTCTCTCCCTCTCTTTATATCTCCCTCTCTTTATATCTCTCTCCCTCTCTTTATATCTCCCTCTCTTTATATCTCCCTCCCTCTCTTTATATCTCTCTCCCTCTATTTATATCTCCCTCTATTTATATCTCTCTCCCTCTCTTTATCCTCTCTTTATATCTCTCCCCTCTTTATATCTCCCTCTCTTTATATCTCTCTCACTCTCTTTATCCTCTCTTTATATATCATCCCTCTCTTTATATCTCCATCTCTTTATATCTCCCTCCCTCTCTTTATATCTCCCTCTCTTTATATCTCTCTCCCTCTCTTTATATCTCTCTCCCTCTTTATATCTCACTCTCTTTTTATCTCCCTCTTTATATCTCTCTTCCTCTCTTTATATCTCCCTCTCTTTATATCTCTCTCACTCTCTTTATATCCCTCTCCCTCTCTTTATCTCTCTCATCCTCTCTTTATATCTTTCTCCCTCTTTATATCTCTCTCCCTCTCTTTATATATCGCTCCCTGTCTTTATATCTCCCTCTCTTTATATCTCCCTCTCTTTATATCTCCTTCTCTTTATATCTCTCCCTCTCTTTATATCTCTCCCTCTCTTTATATCACGTTCCCTCTTTATATCTCTCTCCCTCTCTTTATATCTCCCTCCCTCTCTTTATATCTCCCTCTCTTTATATCTCTCTCCCTCTATTTATATCTCTCTCCTTCTCTTTATATCTCCCTCCCTCTCTTTATATCTCCATCTCTTTATATCTCCCTCCCTCTCTTTATATCTCCCACTCTTTATATCTCTCTCCCTCTCTTTAAATCTCCCTCTCCCTCTCTTTATATCTCTCTCCCTCTCTTTATATCTCTCTCCCTCTCTTTATATCTCCCTCTCCTTCTCTTTATATCTCTCTCCCTCTCTTTCTCTCTCTCTCTTTATATCTCTCTCCCTCTCTTTATATCTCCCTCCCTCTCTTTCTCTCTCTCTCTCTTTATATCTCTCTCCCTCTCTTTATATTCTTTATATCTCTCTCCCTCTCTTTATATCTCACTCCCTCTCTTTATATCTCCATCTCTTTATATCTCCCTCCCTCTCTTTATATCTCCATCTCTTTATATCTCCCTCCATCTCTTAATATCTCCCTCTCTTTATATCTCTCTCCCTCTCTTTAAATCTCCCTCTCCTTCTCTTTATATCTCTCTCCCTCTCTTTATATCTCCCTCTCTTTATATCTCTCTCTCTTTATATCTCTCCTTCTCTTTATATCTCTCTCCCTCTCTTTATATCTCCCTCCCTCTCTTTATCTCTCTCTCTCTCTTTATATCTCTCTCCCTCTCTTTATATCTCTCTCCCTCTCTTTATATCTCCCTCTCTTTATATCTCCCTCCCTCTCTTTATATCTCTCTACCTCTATTTATATCTCCCTCTCTTTATATCTCTCTCCCTCTCTTTATACTCTCTTTATATCTCTCCCCCTCTCTTTATATCTCCCTCTCTTTATATCTCTCTCCCTCTCTTTATATCTCCCTCTCTTTATATCTCTCTCCCTCTCTTTATATCTCCCTCTCTTTATATCTCCCTCCCTCTCTTTATATCTCTCTCCCTCTATTTATATCTCCCTCTATTTATATCTCTCTCACTCTCTTTATCCTCTCTTTATATCTCTCCCCCTCTCTTTATATCTCCATCTCTTTATATCTCCCTCCCTCTCTTTATATCTCCCTCTCTTTATATCTCTCTCCCTCTCTTTATATCTCTCTCCCTCTTTATATCTCACTCTCTTTTTATCTCCCTCTTTATATCTCTCTTCCTCTCTTTATATCTCCCTCTCTTTATATCTCTCTCACTCTCTTTATATCCCTCTCCCTCTCTTTATCTCTCTCATCCTTTCTTTATATCTTTCTCCCTCTTTTTATCTCTCTCCCTCTCTTTATATATCCCTCCCTGTCTTTATATCTCCCTCTCTTTATATCTCCCTCTCTTTATATCTCCTTCTCTTTATATCTCTCCCTCTCTTTATATCTCTCCCTCTCTTTATATTCTTTATATCTCTCTCCCTCTCTTTATATCTCACTCCCTCTCTTTATATCTCCCTCTCTCTCTTTATATCTCCATCTCTTTATATCTCCCTCCCTCTCTTTATATCTCCCTCTCTTTATATCTCTCTCCCTCTCTTTAAATCTCCCTCTCCTTCTCTTTATATCTCTCTCCCTCTCTTTATATCTCCCTCTCTTTATATCTCTCTCTCTTTATATCTCTCTCCTTCTCTTTATATCTCTCTCCCTCTCTTTATATCTCTCCTTCTCTTTATCTCTCTCCCTCTCTTTATATCTCCCTCCCTCTCTTTATCTCTCTCTCTCTTTATATCTCTCTCCCTCTCTTTATATCTCTCTCCCTCTCTTTATATCCCCCTCTCTTTATATCTCCCTCCCTCTCTTTATATCTCTCTCCCTCTATTTATATCTCCCTCTCTTTATATCTCTCTCCCTCTCTTTATACTCTCTTTATATCTCTCCCCCTCTCTTTATATCTCCCTCTCTTTATATCTCTCTCCCTCTCTTTATATCTCCCTCTCTTTATATCTCCCTCCCTCTCTTTATATCTCTCTCCCTCTATTTATATCTCCCTCTATTTATATCTCTCTCCCTCTCTTTATCCTCTCTTTATATCTCTCCCCCTCTCTTTATATCTCCCTCTCTTTATATCTCTCTCACTCTCTTTATCCTCTCTTTATATATCACTCCCTCTCTTTATATCTCCATCTCTTTATATCTCCCTCCCTCTCTTTATATCTCCCTCTCTTTATATCTCTCTCCCTCTCTTTATATCTCTCTCCCTCTTTATATCTCACTCTCTTTTTATCTCCCTCTTTATATCTCTCTTCCTCTCTTTATATCTCCCTCTCTTTATATCTCCCTCCCTCTCTTTATATCTCTCTCCCTCTATTTATATCTCCCTCTATTTATATCTCTCTCCCTCTCTTTATCCTCTCTTTATATCTCTCCCCCTCTCTTTATATCTCCCTCTCTTTATATCTCTCTCACTCTCTTTATCCTCTCTTTATATCTCTCCCCCTCTCTTTATATCTCCCTCTCTTTATATCTCTCTCCCTCTCTTTATATCTCCCTCTCTTTATATCTCCCTCCCTCTCTTTATATCTCTCTCCCTCTATTTATATCTCCCTCTATTTATATCTCTCTCCCTATCTTTATCCTCTCTTTATATCTCTCCCCCTCTCTTTATATCTCCCTCTCTTTATCTCTCTCACTCTCTTTATCCTCTCTTTATATATCACTCCCTCTCTTTATATCTCCATCTCTTTATATCTCCCTCCCTCTCTTTATATCTCCCTCTCTTTATATCTCTCTCCCTCTCTTTATATCTCTCTCCCTCTTTATATCTCACTCTCTTTTTATCTCCCTCTTTATATCTCTCTTCCTCTCTTTATATCTCCCTCTCTTTATATCTCTCTCACTCTCTTTATATCCCTCTCCCTCTCTTTATCTCTCTCATCCTCTCTTTATATCTTTCTCCCTCTTTATATCTCTCTCCCTCTCTTTATATATCCCTCCCTGTCTTTATATCTCCCTCTCTTTATATCTCCCTCTCTTTATATCTCCTTCTCTTTATATCTCTCCCTCTCTTTATATCTCTCCCTCTCTTTATATCACGTTCCCTCTTTATATCTCTCTCCCTCTCTTTATATCTCCCTCCCTCTCTTTATATCTCCCTCTCTTTATATCTCTCTCCCTCTATTTATATCTCCTTCTCTTTATATCTCCTTCTCTTTATATCTCTCTCCCTCTCTTTATATCTCCCTCTCTTTATATCTCTCTCCCTCTCTTTATATCTCTCTCCTTCTCTTTATATCTCCCTCCCTCTCTTTATATCTCCATCTCTTTATATCTCCCTCCCTCTCTTTATATCTCCCACTCTTTATATCTCTCTCCCTCTCTTTAAATCTCCCTCTCCTTCTCTTTATATCTCTCTCCCTCTCTTTATACTCTCTTTATATCTCTCCCCCTCTCTTTATATCTCCCTCTCTTTATATCTCTCTCCCTCTCTTTATATCTCCCTCTCTTTATATCTCTCTCCCTCTCTTCATATCTCCCTCTCTTTATATCTCCCTCCCTCTCTTTATATCTCTCTCCCTCTCTTTATCCTCTCTTTATTTCTCTCCCCCTCTCTTTATATCTCCCTCTCTTTATATCTCTCTCACTCTCTTTATCCTCTCTTTATATATCACTCCCTCTCTTTATATCTCCATCTCTTTATATCTCCCTCCCTCTCTTTATATCTCCCTCTCTTTATATCTCTCTCCCTCTCTTTATATCTCTCTCCCTCTTTATATCTCACTCTCTTTTTATCTCCCTCTTTATATCTCTCTTCCTCTCTTTATATCTCACTCTCTTTATATCCCTCTCCCTCTCTTTATCTCTCTCATCCTCTCTTTATATCTTTCTCCCTCTTTATATCTCTCTCCCTCTCTTTATATATCCCTCCCTGTCTTTATATCTCCCTCTCTTTATATCTCCCTCTCTTTATATCTCCTTTTCTTTATATCTCTCCCTCTCTTTATATCTCTCCCTCTCGTTATATCACGTTCCCTCTTTATATCTCTCTCCCTCTCTTTATATCTCCCTCCCTCTCTTTATATCTCCCTCTCTTTATATCTCTCTCCCTCTATTTATATCTCCTTCTCTTTATATCTCCTTCTCTTTATATCTCTCTCCCTCTCTTTATATCTCCCTCTCTTTATATCTCTCTCCCTCTCTTTATATCTCTCTCCTTCTCTTTATATCTCTCTCCCTCTCTTTATAACTCCTTCTCTTTATATCTCCCTCCCTCTCTTTATATCTCTCTCCCTCTCTTTATATCTCTCTCCCTCTTTATATCTCTCTCCCTCTCTTTATATCTCTCTCCTTCTCTTTATATCTCTCTCCCTCTCTTTATATCTCTCTCTCTCTTTATATATCTCTCCCTCTGTTTATCTCTCTCCCTCCTTATATCTCTCACCCTCCTTATATCTCTCTCCCTATTTATATCTCTCTCCCTCTCTTTATATCTCTCTCCCTCCCTATATCTCTCTCCCTCTTTAAATCTCTCTCCCTCTCTTTATATCTCCCTCTCTTTATATCTCTCCCTCTCTTTATATCTCTCCTTCTCTTTATATCTCTCCCTCTCTTTATATCTCTCTCACTCTCTTTATATCTCCCTCCCTCTCTTTATATCTCTCTCCCTCTCTTTATATATATCTCTCTCTCTCTCTTTATATCTATCTCCCTTTGTATATCTCTCTCCCTCTCTTTATATCTCTCTCCCTCTTTATATCTCCCTCTCTTTATATCTCTCTCCCTCTCTTTATATCTCTCTCCCTCTCTTTATATCTCCCTCTCTTTATATCTCTCTCCCTCTCTTTATATCTCTCTCCCTCTCTTTATATCTCTCTCCCTCTCTTTATATCTGTCACGCCTTGGTCTTAGTATTTTGTGTTTTCGTTTATTAGTTGGTCAGGCCAGGGTGTGACATGGGTTTATATTGTTGTTTTTCGTAGTTTTTTTTTAGTTATTGGGATTGCGGCTGAGTAGGTGTGTTGCATATGTTTGGCTGCCTGAGGCGGTTCTCAATCAGAGTCAGGTGATTCTCATTGTCTCTGATTGGGAACCGTATTTAGGTAGCCTGGGTTTCACTTTGTATTTCGTGGGTGATTGTTCCTGTCTCTGTGTTAGTGTTCACCAGATAGGCTGTATAGGTTTTTCACGTTCCGTTTGTTGTTTTTGTATTTATAAGTTATTTCATGTATCGTCATTTGTTTCATTAAAGACATGAGTAACCAACACGCTGCATTTCGGTCTGACTTTCTTGCGACAAACGAAGAACGCCGTTACAGAATCACCCACCACACACAGACCGAGCAGCGTGTTAACAGGCAGCTGGAGCAGCGAAGGGAGGACGTTATGGACAGCAGAGGCTTGGAGTATACGACATGGGAAGAAATAGACAGGTGGGCGGCCGACCCAGAGAGAGTGCCGGAGCCCGCCTGGGATTCGCTGGAGCAGTGCGAAGAGGGCTATAGGAGAATGGAGTCGAAAAGAAAGACACGGCGGCGCAGAGCGAAACCCGAAAATCAGCCCCAAAAATGTATTGGGGGGGGGGGGGGCTCAGAGGGAGAGTGGCTGAGTCAGGAGACAGACCTGAGCCAACTCTCCCTGTTTATCGTGAGGAGCCAAGGAGGAGACCAGAACCGGTGTTGGAGGTGAGCGAAGCAGAGACTGTGAAGGAGTTAATGGGGAAATTGGAGGAGAGAGTAATGAGGGAGTTGCTAGTTTGGTGCTTTAGGTACAAGATTCGTCCGACGGAGCGTGTCGGGGATTTAATGGCACCTGGGTCAGCGCTCCATACTAGTCCTGAGGTGCGTGTTAGTCGGCTGGTGAAAAATGTGCCAGCCTCACGCACTAGGCCTCCTGTGTACCTACCTAGCCTTGCACGTCCTGTGCCAGTCCTGCTCTCAGGCTCTCCAGTACACCTTCACGGTCCAGTCCATCCTGTGCCACCTTCACACATCAGTCCTCCGATGGCAGCTCCCCGCACCAGGCTTCCTGTGCATGTCCTCGATCCAGTACCACCAGTTCCAGTACCACGCACCAGGCCTTCAGTGCACCTCGCCTGTTCAGCGCAGCCAGCGCTTTCTCCCTCTCCTGCGCTGTCGGAGTCTCCCGCCTATTCAGCGCTATCAGAGTCTTTCTCCTCTCCAGCGCTGCCGGAGCCTCCTGCATGTTCGGAGCAGCCTGAGCTGCCAGTCTGCATGGAGCTGCCAGTCTGCAAGGAGCTGCCAGTCTGCAAGGAGCTGCCAGTCGGCAAGGAGCTGCCAAAGCTGTTAGTCTGCATGGAACAGTCAGAGCTGTCAGTCTGCAAGAAGACGCCAGAGCTGTCAGTCTGCATGGAGCAGCCAGAGCCGCCAGTCAGCATGGAGCAGCCAGAGCCGTCAGTCTGCCAGACTCTTCCAGATCTGCCAGTCAGCCAGACTATTCCAGATCTGCCAGTCAGCCAGACTCTTCCAGATCTGCCAGTCAGCCAGACTCTTCCAGATCTGCCAGTCAGCCAGACTCTTCCATATCTGCCAGTCAGCCAGACTCTTCCAGATCCGCCAGTCAGCCAGACTCTTCCAGATCCGCCAGTCAGCCAGACTCTTCCAGATCTGCCAGTCAGCCAGACTCTTCCAGATCTGCCAGTCAGCCAGACTCTTCCAGATCTGCCAGTCAGCCAGACTCTTCCAGATCTGCCAGTCAGCCAGACTCTTCCAGATCTGCCAGTCAGCCAGACTCTTCCAGATCTGCTAGTCAACCAGAATCTTCCAGATCCTCCAGCCAGCCAGGATCTACCGGAGCCTACTACCTGCCTGAGCTTCATCTCAGTACTGGGCTTCCTCTCAGTACTGGTCTTCCTCTCAGTGCTGGGCTTTCTCTCAGTACTGGGCTGCCCCTCAGTTCCGGGCTGCCCCTCAGTCCCGAGCTTCCCCTCAGTACCGAGCTACCCCTCAGTCCCGAGCTGGCCCTCAGTCCCGAGCTGCCTCAGTCCCGAGCTGCCCCTCAGTCACGAGCTGCTCCTCAGTTCAGCGGGGTTCTGGGTGAGGACTATTAGGCCATGGTCGGCGGCGAGGGTGGATCATCCCAGGATGCGAAGGGGAGGAACTATGACATTTATGGAGTGGGGTCCACGTCCCGAGCCGGAACCGCCACCATGGACAGACGCCCACCCGGACCCTCCCTATTGTTTTGAGGTGCGTCCGGGAGTCCTGTCACGCCTTGGTCTTAGTATTTTGTGTTTTCGTTTATTAGTTGGTCAGGCCAGGGTGTGACATGGGTTTATATTGTTGTATTTCATAGTGGGCTTTTTTAGTTATTGGGATTGCGGCTGAGTAGGGGTGTTGCATAGGTTTGGCTGCCTGAGGCGGTTCTCAATCAGAGTCAGGTGATTCTAGTTGTCTCTGATTGGGAACCGTATTTACGTAGCCTGGGTTTCACTTTTGTATTTCGTGGGTGATTGTTCCTGTCTCTGTGTTAGTGTTCACCAGATAGGCTGTATAGGTTTTTCACGTTCCGTTTGTTGTTTTTGTATTTATAAGTTATTTCAAGTATCGTCATTTGTTTCATTAAAGACATGAGTAACCAACACGCTGCATTTCGGTCCGACTTTCTTGCGACAAACAAAGAACGCCGTTACAATATCTCCCTCTCTTTATATCTCCCTCCCTCTCTTTATATCTCCCTCCCTCTCTTTATATCTCTCTCCCTCTATTTATATCTCCCTCTCTTTATATCTCTATCCCTCTCTTTATCTTCTCTTTATATCTCTCTCCCTCTCTTTATCTTCTCTTTATATCTCTCCCCCTCTCTTTATATCTCCCTCTCTTTATGTCTCTCTCCCTCTATTTATATCTCCCTCTCTTTATATCTCTCTCCCTCTATTAATCCCTCTCTTTATATCTCTCTCCCTCTCTTTATCTTCTCTTTATATCTCTCCCCCTCTCTTTATATCTCCCTCTCTTTATATCTCTCTCCCTCTCTTTATCCTCTCTTTATATATCTCTCCCTCTCTTTATATATCTCCATCTCTTTATATCTCCCTCCCTCTCTTTATATCTCCCTCTCATTTTATCTATCTCCCTTTCTTTATCTCTCTCTCCATCTCTTTATATCTCCCTCCCTCTCTTTATATCTCCCTCTCATTTTATCTCTCTCCCTTTCTTTATCTCTCTCTCCCTTTCTTTATATCTCTCTCCCTCTCTTTATATCTCTCTCCCTCTTTATATCTCCCTCTTTATATCTCTCTCCCTCTCTTTATATCCCTCTCCCTCTATTTATCTCTTTATATCCCTCTCTTTATATCGCCCTCTCTTAATATCTCCCTCTATTTATATCTATCTCCCTCTCTTTATATCTCTCCCTCTCTATATATCTCTCTCCTTCTCTTTATATCTCTCTCCCCCTCTTTATATCTCCTTTTCTTTATTTCTCTCTCCCTCTCTTTATATCTCACTCTCTTTATATCTCCTATTTATATCTCTCTCCCTCTCTTTATATTTCTCTCCTTCTCTTTATCTCTCTCCCTCTCTTTATATCTCTCTCCTTCTCTTTATATCTCTCTCCCTCTCTTTATATCTCTCTCCCTCTTTATATCTCCCTCTTTATATCTCTCTCCCTCTCTTTATATCCCTCTCCCTCTCTTTATCTCTTTATATCCCTCTCTTTATATCGCCCTCTCTTAACATCTCCCTCTATTTATATCTATCTCCCTCTCTTTATATCTCTCCCTCTCTATATATCTCTCTCCTTCTCTTTATATCTCTCTCCCCCTCTTTATATCTCCTTCTCTTTATTTCTCTCTCCCTCTCTTTATATCTCACTCTCTTTATATCTCCTATTTATATCTCTCTCCCTCTCTTTATATTTCTCTCCTTCTCTTTATATCTCTCTCCCTCTCTTTATATCTCTCTCCTTCTCTTTATATCTCCCTCCCTCTCTTTATATCTCCCTCCCTCTCTTTATATCTCTCTCCCTCTATTTATATCTCCCTCTCTTTATATCTCTATCCCTCTCTTTATCTTCTCTTTATATCTCTCTCCCTCTCTTTATCTTCTCTTTATATCTCTCCCCCTCTCTTTATATCTCCCTCTCTTTATGTCTCTCTCCCTCTATTTATATCTCCCTCTCTTTATATCTCTCTCCCTCTATTTATATCTCTCTCTCTTTATATCTCTCTCCCTCTCTTTATCTTCTCTTTATATCTCTCCCCCTCTCTTTATATCTCCCTCTCTTTATATCTCTCTCCCTCTCTTTATCCTCTCTTTATATATCTCTCCCTCTCTTTATATATCTCCATCTCTTTATATCTCCCTCCCTCTCTTTATATCTCCCTCTCATTTTATCTATCTCCCTTTCTTTATCTCTCTCTCCATCTCTTTATATCTCCCTCCCTCTCTTTATATCTCCCTCTCATTTTATCTCTCTCCCTTTCTTTATCTCTCTCTCCCTTTCTTTATATCTCTCTCCCTCTCTTTATATCTCTCTCCCTCTTTATATCTCCCTCTTTATATCTCTCTCCCTCTCTTTATATCCCTCTCCCTCTATTTATCTCTTTATATCCCTCTCTTTATATCGCCCTCTCTTAATATCTCCCTCTCTTTATATCTCTCCCTCTCTATATATCTCTCTCCTTCTCTTTATATCTCTCTCCCCCTCTTTATATCTCCTTCTCTTTATTTCTCTCTCCCTCTCTTTATATCTCACTCTCTTTATATCTCCTATTTATATCTCTCTCCCTCTCTTTATATTTCTCTCCTTCTCTTTATATCTCTCTCCCTCTCTTTATATCTCTCTCCTTCTCTTTATATCTCTCTCCCTCTCTTTATATCTCTCTCCCTCTTTATATCTCCCTCTTTATATCTCTCTCCCTCTCTTTATATCCCTCTCCCTCTCTTTATCTCTTTATATCCCTCTCTTTATATCGCCCTCTCTTAACATCTCCCTCTATTTATATCTATCTCCCTCTCTTTATATCTCTCCCTCTCTATATATCTCTCTCCTTCTCTTTATATCTCTCTCCCCCTCTTTATATCTCCTTCTCTTTATTTCTCTCTCCCTCTCTTTATATCTCACTCTCTTTATATCTCCTATTTATATCTCTCTCCCTCTCTTTATATTTCTCTCCTTCTCTTTATATCTCTCTCCCTCTCTTTATATCTCTCTCCTTCTCTTTATATCTCTCTCCCTCTCTTTATATCTCTCTCCCTCTCTTTACATCTCTCTCCCTCTCTTTACATCTCTCTCCCTCTCTTTACATCTCTCTCCCACTTATTATCTCCCTCCCTCTCTTTATATCTCTCCCTCTCTTTATATCTCTCCCTCTCTTTATATCTCTCTCCCTCTCTTTATATCTCCCTCTTTTTTTATATCTATCTCCCTCTCTTTATCTCCCTCCCTCTCTTTATATCTCCCTCTCTTATTATCTCCCTCTCTTTATATCTCCCTCCCTCTCTTTATATCTCCCTCCCTCTCTTTATATCTCCCTCCCTCTCTTTATATCTCCCTCCTTCTCTTTATATCTCTCTCCCTCTCCTTATATCTCTCTCAATCTACTTATATCTCTCTCCCTCTCCTTATATCTCTCTCCCTCTCCTTATATCCTTCTCCCTCTATTTATATCTCCCTCTCTTTTTATCTCCCTCTCTTTATCTCTCTCCCTCTCCCTCTTTATATATCTGTCTCTTATTCCTTTTCTCTCACACCCTTCTCTCTTTTTCTCTCCTCTCTCTCTCTAATCACCAGCGAGTGAGGGGAAAATATCCTTGGGTCATTAGCAGCATTTCAAAGTCATAGTGTCCTCCAGCATATGCTGTTTGACAGGCCCTGCCAAAAGAATTAGAGTGAGGAATGATGGTGCCATTATTAGATGTGGAGCTCAGGGAAGAGTGCTTGATCCAAGGGATGGTGGGTTTGAGAGAAGGAGAGGAGAGTACTTAGTATTTAATAGGATCCCCATTAGTTCCTACCAAGGCAGCAGCTACTCTTCCTGCGGTGCAAACAGGTATAAAACAATTCCATCACAAAATGTACAATAATACAATATTACAAAGTGTGTGTGTGTGTAGAGTGTGTGTGTGTGTAGAATGCGTGTGTAGAGCGTGTGTGTAGAGTGTGTGTGTAGAGTGTGGTAGAGTGTGTGTGTGTAGAGTGTGTGTGTAGAGTGCGTGTGTAGAGTATGTGTGTGTAGAGTGTGTGTGTAGAGTGTGTGTGTATAGAGTGTGGTAGAGTGTGTGTGTGTAGTGTGTGTGTAGAGTGTGTGTGTAGAGTGTGTGTAGAGTGTGTGTAGAGTGTGTGTGTAGAGTGTGTGTGTGTAGAGTGTGTGTGTAGAGTGTGTGTGTAGAGTGTGTGTGTGTAGAGTGTGTGTGTAGAGTGTGTGTGTGTAGAGTGTGTGTGTAGAGTGTGGTAGTGTGTGTGTAGAGTGCGTGTGTAGAGTGTGTGTGTAGTTTGTGTGAGTGTGTAGAGTATGTGTGTAGAGTGTTGTGTAGAGTGTGTGTGTGTAGAGTGTGTGTGTGTAGAGTGTGTGTGTAGAGTGTGTGTGTAGAGTGTGATGTGTAGAGTGTGTGTGTGTAGAGTGTGTGTGTAGTGTGTGTGTGTGTAGAGTGTGTGTGTAGTGTGTGTGTGTGTAGAGTGCATGTGTAGAGTGTGTGTGTGTAGAGTGCATGTGTAGAGTGTGTGTGTGTAGAGTGTGTGTGTAGAGTGTGTGTAGTGTGTGTGTAGAGTGTGTGTAGAGTGTGTGTGTAGAGTGTGTGTAGAGTGTGTGTGTGTTGTCTGTGTGTGTTGAGTGTGTGTGTAGAGTGCGTGTGTGGTGTGTGTGTAGAGTGTGTGTGTGTAGAGTGTGTGTGTAGAGTGCGTGTGTAGAGTGTGTGTGTAGAGTGTGTTTGTAGAGTGTGTGGGTAGAGTAAGTGTGTGTAGAGTGTGTGTGTGTAGTGTGTGTGTGTGTGTAGAGTGTGTGTGTGTTGAGTGTGTGTGTAGAGTGCGTGTGTAGAGTGTGTGTGTAGAGTGCGTGTGTGTAGAGTGCATGTTTAGAGTGTGTGTGTGTAGAGTGCGTGTGTAGAGTGTGTGTGTAGAGTGTGTGTTTGTGTGGAGTGTGTGTGTAGAGTGTGTGTGTAGGGAGTGTGTGTAGAACGCCTGTGTGGAGTGTGTGTAGAGTGTGTGTGTAGAGTGTGTGTGTAGAGTGCGTATGTAGAGTGCGTGTGTAGAGTGCGTGTGTATAGTGTGTGTGTAGTGTGTGTGTGTGTGTAGAGTGTGTGTGTAGTGTGTGTGTGTGTAGAGTGCATGTGTAGAGTGTGTGTGTAGAGTGTGTGTGTAGAGTGTGTGTGTAGAGTGTGTGTGTGTATTGTGTGTGTAGAGTTTGTGTAGAGTGTGTGTGTAGTGTGTGTGTAGAGTGTGTGTGTAGTGTGTGTGTGTGTAGAGTGTGTGTGTAGAGTGTGTGTGTAGAGTGCGTGTGTAGAGTGTGTTTGTAGAGTGTGTGTGTAGAGTAAGTGTGTGTAGAGTGTGTGTGTGTAGTGTGTGTGTGTGTGTAGAGTGTGTGTGTGTAGAGTATGTGTGTAGAGTGTGTGTGTAGAGTGTGTGTGTGTAGAGTGTGTGTGTGTAGAGTGCGTATGTAGAGTGTGTGTGTAGAGTGTGTGTGTAGTGTGTGTGTGTAGAGTGTGTGTGTAGTGTGTGTGTAGAGCGCATGTGTAGAGTGTGTGTGTGTAGAGTGTGTGTGTAGAGTGTGTGTGTAGAGTGTGTGTGTGTAGTGTGTGTGTGTAGAGTGTGTGTAGAGTGTGTGTGTAGAGTTTGTGTGTAGAGTGTGTGTGTAGAGTGTGTGTGTAGGGTGTGTGTGTGTAGAGTGCGTGTGTAGAGTTGTATGTGTAGAGTGCGTGTGTAGAGTGTGTGTGTAGAGTGTGTGTGTAGAGTGTGGTAGTGTGTGTGTGTAGAGTGTGTGTGTGTAGAGTGTGTGTGTGTGTGTGTGTAGAGTGTGTGTGTAGAGTGCGTGTGTAGAGTGTGTGTGTAGAGTGAGTGTGTGTAGAGTGTGTGTGTAGAGTGTGTGTGTGTAGAGTGTGTGTGTGGAGTTTGTGTGTGTGGAGTGTGTGTGTAGTGTGTGTGAGTGTGTAGAGTATGTGTGTAGAGTGTTGTGTAGAGTCTGTGTGTGCAGAGTAAGTGTGTGTAGAGTGTGTGTGTAGAGTGTGTGTGTATAGTGTGGTAGAGTGTGTGAGTGTGTAGAGTATGTGTGTAGAGTGTGTGTAGAGTGTGTGTGTGTAGTGTGTGTGTGTTGAGTGTGTGTGTAGAGTGCGTGTGTGGTGTGTGTGTAGAGTGTGTGTGTAAAGTGTGTGTGTAGAGTGCATGTGTAGAGTGTGTGTGTAGAGTGTGTTTGTGGAGTGTGTGTGTAGAGTAAGTGTGTGTAGAGTGTGTGTGTGTGGTGTGTGTGTGTAGAGTGTGTGTGTGGAGTGTGTGTGTAGAGTGTGTGTGTAGAGTGTGTGTGTATAGTGTGGTAGAGTGTGTGTTTGTGTGGAATGTGTGTGTAGAGTGTGTTTGTAGAGTGTGTGTGTAGCGTGTGTGTGTATAGAGTGTGTGTGTAGAGTGTGTGTGTAGAGTGTGTGTGTGTAGAGTGTGTGTGTAGAGTGTGTGTGTAGAGTGCGTGTGTGTAGAGTGCGTGTGTGTAGAGTGCGTGTGTGTAGAGTGTGTTTGTAGAGTGTGTGTGTGTGTGTATTGAGTGTGTGAGTATGTAGAGTGTGTGTAGAGTGTGTGTGTAGTGTGTGTGTGTGTAGAGTGTGTGTAGAGTGTGTGTGTGTGTGTAGAGTGTGTGTGTAGAGTGTGTGTGTGTAGAGTGCGTGTGTGGTGTGTGTGTAGAGTGTGTGTGTAAAGTGTGTGTGTAGAGTGCATGTGTAGAGTGTGTGTGTGTAGAGTGTGTGTGTGTAGAGTGTGTGTGTAGAGTGTGTGTGTGTAGAGTGTGTGTGTAGAGTGTGTGTGTGTAGAGTGCGTGTGTGTAGAGTGCATGTTTAGAGTTTGTGTGTAGAGTGCGTGTGTGGAGTGTGTGTAGAGTGTGTGTGTAGATTGTGTGTGTAGAGTGTGTGTGTAGAGTGTGTGTGTAGAGTGCGTGTGTAGAGTGTGTGTTTGTGTGGAGTGTGTGTGTAGAGTGTGTGTGTAGAGTGTGTGTGTAGTGTGTGTGTGTGTAGAGTGTGTGTGTAGAGTGTGTGTGTAGAGTGCGTGTGTAGAGTGTGTGTGTAGAGTGTGTTTGTAGAGTGTGTGTGTAGAGTAAGTGTGTGTAGAGTGTGTGTGTGTAGTGTGTGTGTGTGTGTAGAGTGTGTGTGTGTAGAGTATGTGTGTAGAGTGTGTGTGTAGAGTGTGTGTGTGTAGAGTGTGTGTGTGTAGAGTGCGTATATAGAGTGTGTGTGTAGAGTGTGTGTGTAGTGTGTGTGTGTAGAGTGTGTGTGTAGTGTGTGTGTGTGTAGAGCGCATGTGTAGAGTGTGTGTGTGTAGAGTGTGTGTGTAGAGTGTGTGTGTAGAGTGTGTGTGTGTAGTGTGTGTGTGTAGAGTGTGTGTAGAGTGTGTGTGTAGAGTTTGTGTGT
Organism: Oncorhynchus masou masou; assembly: GCF_036934945.1. Lineage (NCBI taxonomy): Eukaryota > Metazoa > Chordata > Actinopteri > Salmoniformes > Salmonidae > Oncorhynchus > Oncorhynchus masou. Next base: position 36,678,734 of record NC_088227.1, on the reverse strand, counting down.
AGAGTGTGTGTGTAGAGTGTGTGTGTAGGGTGTGTGTGTGTGTAGAGTGCGTGTGTAGAGTTGTATGTGTAGAGTGCGTGTGTAGAGTGTGTGTGTAGAGTGTGTGTGTAGAGTGTGGTAGAGTGTGTGTGTAGAGTGTGTGTGTGTAGAGTGTGTGTGTGTGTGTGTGTGTGTGTGTAGAGTGTGTGTGTAGAGTGCATGTGTAGAGTGTGTGTGTAGAGTGAGTGTGTGTAGAGTGTGTGTGTAGAGTGTGTGTGTAGAGTGTGTGTGTGTAGAGTGTGTGTGTGGAGTTTGTGTGTGTGGAGTGTGCGTGTAGTGTGTGTGAGTGTGTAGAGTATGTGTGTAGAGTGTTGTGTAGAGTCTGTGTGTGCAGAGTAAGTGTGTGTAGAGTGTGTGTGTAGAGTGTGTGTGTATAGTGTGGTAGAGTGTGTGAGTGTGTAGAGTATGTGTGTAGAGTGTGTGTAGAGTGTGTGTGTAGTGTGTGTGTGTAGAGTGTGTGTGTAGAGTGCGTGTGTGGTGTGTGTGTAGAGTGTGTGTGTAAAGTGTGTGTGTAGAGTGCATGTGTAGAGTGTGTGTGTAGAGTGTGTTTGTGGAGTGTGTGTGTAGAGTAAGTGTGTGTAGAGTGTGTGTGTGTAGTGTGTGTGTGTAGAGTGTGTGTGTGTAGAGTGTGTGTGTGGAGTGTGTGTGTAGAGTGTGTGTGTAGAGTGTGCGTGTATAGTGTGGTAGAGTGTGTGTTTGTGTGGAATGTGTTTGTAGAGTGTGTTTGTAGAGTGTGTGTGTGTAGTGTGTGTGTGTGTAGAGTGTGTGTGTAGAGTGTGTGTGTAGAGTGTGTGTGTGTAGAGTGTGTGTGTAGAGTGTGTGTGTAGAGTACGTGTGTGTAGAGTGCGTGTGTGTAGAGTGTGTTTGTAGAGTGTGTGTGTGTGTGTGTATAGAGTGTGTGAGTATGTAGAGTGTGTGTAGAGTGTGTGTGTAGTGTGTGTGTGTGTAGAGTGTGTGTAGAGTGTGTGTGTGTGTGTAGAGTGTGTGTGTAGAGTGTGTGTGTGTAGAGTGCGTGTGTGGTGTGTGTGTAGAGTGTGTGTGTAAAGTGTGTGTGTAGAGTGCATGTGTAGAGTGTGTGTGTGTAGAGTGTGTGTGTGTAGAGTGTGTGTGTAGAGTGTGTGTGTGTAGAGTGTGTGTGTGTAGAGTGTGTGTGTGTAGAGTGCGTGTGTGTAGAGTGCATGTTTAGAGTGTGTGTGTAGAGTGCGTGTGTGGAGTGTGTGTAGAGTGTGTGTGTAGATTGTGTGTGTAGAGTGTGTGTGTAGAGTGTGTGTGTAGAGTGCGTGTGTAGAGTGTGTGTTTGTGTGGAGTGTGTGTGTAGAGTGTGTGTGTGTAGAGTGTGTGTGTAGAGTGTGTGTGTAGAGTGTGTGTGTGTAGTGTGTGTGTGTAGAGTGTGTGTGTAGAGTGCGTGTGTGGTGTGTGTGTAGAGTGTGTGTGTAGAGTGTGTGTAGAGTGCGTGTGTGGAGTGTGTGTGTAGAGTGCGTGTGTAGTGTGTGTGTGTGTAGAGTGTGTGTGTGTAGAGTGTGTGTGTAGAGTGTGTGTGTAGAGTGTGTGTGTGTAGAGTGTGTGTGTGTGTAGAGTGCGTTTGTAGAGTGTGTGTGCAGAGTGTGTGTGTAGTGTGTGTGTGTGTAGAGTGTGTGTGTAGAGTGTGTGTGTAGTGTGTGTGTGTGTAGAGTGCATGTGTAGAGTGTGTGTGTAGAGTGTGTGTGTAGAGTGTGCGTGTAGAGTGTGTGTGTAGAGTGTGTGTGTAGAGTGTGTGTGTAGAGTGCGTGTGTAGTGTGTGTGTGTAGAGTGTGTGTGTAGAGTGTGTGTGTGTAGAGTGTGTGTGTGTAGAGTGCATGTGCGTGGTGTGTGTTTGTGTAGAGTGTGTGTGTAGAGTGTTTGTGTGTAATGTGTGTGTGTAGAGTGTGTGTGTAGAGTGTGTGTGTGTAGAGTGTGTGTGTAGAGTGTGTGTGTAGAGTGCGTGTGCGTATGCGTGTGTCTCTTCACAGTCCGTGTTATGCCGTGATTGATTGTTTTATCTATTTTTTTTTAAATCAGATTTTACTGCTCACTTGATTTACTTGTTGAGGAAGAGAGTTCCATGTAGTCATGGCTCCATTTGGTACTGTGTGTTTCCCAGAGTCTGTTCTGGACTTGTGAAGAGCAGGCACGTCACCTGTGATACAAGTCATTATTCGACATCCAGCCATATCTGAGGACGTCGGGAAATGACATGGAAAGTGGCCACTAGGGGCAACAGTGAACACAATTACATTGAAGTAGGTTTTTAGTTTTCCAGAGGACGTTGGGGACGGTGCATCTGCTTCTGATTCCAAAGGTTGCATGTTCAAATCCATTGATACTAAGTTGTTTTTTATATTTCTTGTTTTAAGACTATCCCAAACCGTAACCCTTAACCATTTGGAGTTGAGGCCTCACATTAAGAATTCATAGTTACTGCCTAAACTTAAGCCTAAACTTAAGAATTCATAGTTACTGCCTAAACTTAAGCCTAAACTTAAGAATTCATAGTTACTGCCTAAACTTAAGCATAAACTTAAGAATTCATAGTTACTGCCTAAACTTAAGCCTAAACTTAAGAATTCATAGTTACTGCATAAACTTAAGCCTCACCTTAAGAATTCATAGTTACTGCCTAAACCTAAGCCTAACCTTAAGAATTCATAGTTACTGCCTAAACCTAAGCCTAACCTTAAGAATTCATAGTTACTGCCTAAACTTAAGCCTAAACTTAAGAATTCATAGTTACTGCCTAAACTTAAGCCTAAACTTAAGAATTCATAGTTACTGCCTAAACTTAAGCCTAAACTTAAGAATTCATAGTTACTGCATAAACTTAAGCCTCACCTTAAGAATTCATAGTTACTGCCTAAACTTAAGCCTAACCTTAAGAATTCATAGTTACTGCCTAAACTTAAGCCTAACCTTAAGAATTCATAGTTACTGCCTAAACTCAAGCCTCACCTTAAGAATTCATAATTACTGCCTAAACTTAAGCCTCACCTTAAGAATTCATAGTTACTGCCTAAACTTAAGCCTCACCTTAAGAATTCATAGTTACTGCCTAAACTTAAGCCTAACCTTAAGAATTCATAGTTACTGCCTAAACTTAAGCCCTCTGTGTACATTTAAGGGCCAGCCGGCGCTCCATTAATTCCACGTGGTTACAGGTTTAATTCTGCATAGTTACAGGGTTAATTCTGCATGGTTACAGGGTTAAATGTAGATATTCATTCCAAGTGGTTAAAGTTAAGGCTATGGTTTGGGGAAGGCTTAAAACAAAATATATTTTTTTTAAGTGCTTTTTCCATGAACTATCATCAACTACTCTCCCTTCTTGCTAGAGAAGTGTGAACGACTCTGGCAGAGCAGCTTACTCCATCTCTGAGTGTTGTGTTTGTTTGTTTTTGGTGAGCACTGACAAAGGAATATGTCGATGTCCTCTGGACCTTTTCAAACATCCAAAATCGGCAGCGCTTTCTTGTGACCAGCCTGCTCTCCTCAGAGTCATGACCCCAAACACAGCCAGTAGGCCTCAACGCTCTCCCCAGTCATGACCCCAAACACAGCCAGTAGGACTCAACCCTCTCCTCAGAGTCATGACCCCAAACACAGCCAGTAGGCCTCAACGCTCTCCTCAGTCATGACCCCAAACACAGCCAGTAGGCCTCAACCCTCTCCTTAGAGTCATGACCCCAAACACAGCCAGTAGGCCTCAACGCTCTCCTCAGTCATGACCCCAAACACAGCCAGTAGGCCTCAACCCTCTCCTTAGAGTCATGACCCCAAACACAGCCAGTAGGCCTCAACCCTCTCCTCAGAGTCATGACCCCAAACACAGCCAGTAGGCCTCAACGCTCTCTTCAGAGTCATGACCCCAAACACAGCCAGTAGGCCTCAACCCTCTCCTCAGAGTCATGACCCCAGACACAACCACCAGAGATCTGAGATCTGAGGGGGAAGAACAATCTGTTCCCTATCAGAACCACAGAGTTCTCAGATCCCTTACTGAGTGCTCGTCCCTTTTGTTCTTTCTACATTCCTATACATTCTCCAAGCATCCCAAATGGCACCCTATACCCCTGATAGTGCACTAAGGCACTGGTTAAAATGATGCACTACAGTATGGAAAATAATGTGTCATTTGGGAAACAATGGACTACCGGAGTGTTTCATCTACCATAGTCTTCTCCAATCGCATGCAGTTCTCTACTTTTCTCCCATTCTCTCATTATTCCCCCATACCTGCATATACTCCCAAAGTCTCCTCCATTTCCTCAACCATCTCCCTCACTATCCAGGCAAGATGCTAGGGAAAGGAGCCAGTGGTACAGTTACAAAATTAACATATCATCAATGGCGCCGGACAAGAAGGCTGACGTGTTATGTGTTCAATTGTGTTTAGTTTTTTTTCTTTGCGTTGTTTGTAACTTATTTTGTAACTTATTTTGTACATAATGTTGCTGCTATTGTCTCTTATGCCCGAAAATTGTTTCTGGACATCAGCATTACTCATCATGTTCTGGCAGAATCCTTTTTTTCCTTTAATGAGTCCGACGAGTCCAAGCTGAATGACATACTGCTTTCCCGGGAACAGGCCCAGATCCCCGTCATTTGCGTGAAGAGAAGACGGAGATAAAGGGGCCAGAGGGCGGGCTGCCTTCTGAGAATTAGTAGGCGATTGAGTAAACCCCCATTGCCTTCCATTCTGCTGGAAAAGGCGCAATCTTCAGAAAATAAAATCGACGACCTATGCGGAAGATTAAACTAACAAAGGGACATTCAAAACTGTAATATCTTATGCTTCATGGAGTTGTGCCTGAATTATCAACAACATTATGAACATACAGCTGGCTGGTTATATGCTGTATCAGCAAGATAGAACAGCAGCGTCTGGTAAGACAAGGGGCGGAGGACTATGTCTTTTTGTAAATAACAGCTGGTGCATGACAGCTGGTTTTGCTCGACTGAGGTAGAGTATCTCATGTACTCATGTTGGACAAAAATGAATGGGAAAACATTGGCATAGTACAAACCATGTACACGATGGACAATACCACCCAAATCGGCGTTGATTCATGCAAAATGTTTTGCAAATGCCATATGGCAATTGCCAGTTGTTACACTTCAAAAATCCAACAGGTGGCGTGTGCGCTCCACCGTGGTTTTTCATATAGGAAATGGACCCCAAGTCAACATCCAAAAGCCAAATTTTGAAAAAATAAATTTTTTGTCAAAACTTTTTCGAAATTCTTTCGCTTTTTTTGTCAATTACACATGTGTAAGAACTGTATGAATATACTTTTGTCCAATTTTATTATCATATTTTTTTTTAATTACTTGCGCATAAGGCACATGTTTTGTCCATTTGCAATATGATTTCATAGGAAGTCAAAAGTCAAAAGTCAAAAATTGCAAAATTTCATAAAAAACTTCACACACCCCTAAAAAAGTGCTTTCTGGACCATTTTCGAAATTCTTTAGAATTTTGTGTCAATTACACACGTATAAGAACTGTATCAACATACTTTAATCATATTTTATTATCATATTTTATTTTATTTTTACTTGTGCATAAGGCATATGTTTTGTGGGGGCCAAAAGAAATTTGACATGCTCAAAAATCCTGCAGAAATGCAAAATTGACTGGCCTGATGAACTCAGGATGGCAGGGCAGTGATTGTTGTTCCTTTCAATCACTCGTGGTGTTGATTTCATCATGTCCATTTGTTTATGTTTTCTCACTTTTGCAAAGTCACTGTGCATTTGCAATATGGTTTACTGGGCATTCACCATCACGAATTTGTCATGCTATAAAAATCATGCAGGAATGCCAAATTGACTGGCCCGATGAACTCGGGATGGCTGGGCAGTGATTCTGGTACCTCTCCATCGCTCGTTTGGGTTGATTTCAGAATGTCACTTTTGGTGAAGGTACCTCACTGTTAAAACATATTGCAAATGTTTTCTCACTTTTGCAAAGTCACTGAAAATCGTGCAGGAATGCAAAATTGACTGTCCCGATGAACTCGGGATGGCTGGGCAGTGATTCTGGTACCTCTCCATCGCTCGTTAGGGTTGATTTCAGAATGTCCATTTGTTTATGTTTTCTCACTCTTGCAAAGTCACTGTGCATTTGCAATATGGTTAACTGGGCATTCACCATCACGAATTCGTCATGCTATAAAAATCATGCAGGAATGCCAAATTGACTGGCCCGATGAACTCGGGATGGCTGGGCAGTGATTCTGGAACCTCTCCATCGCTCGTTAGGGTTGATTTCAGAATGTCACTTTTGGTGATGGTACCTCACCGTTTAAACATATTGCAAATGGACAAGCAAAGTCACCAGCAAGTCACCGTCCATCAGTCAATTTGATATCATTCTGACACCAAACTGATACAAACTGACACCAAACCCACTTTTCTCAACTCGTTTAGGAGCCAAGTATCACATACTTCAGCGATGGTCCAAAATTCAAAACGCCTTCGGTTCAAACCATAAAAAAAACATAAAACACGTAGTTACGTTCTAGCTGCGGGTCCATTTCTTGTGTTATGTGTAGGCCTAGCTGAGGCGACCCCGAATCCCAAGTTTCGGCTCGATAGGTCATTTGGTGTCCGAGTAAAACCCTAATTGGTGCTGAAAATCCACTTTTTTCAATTACTTGCTACGGTGTCCTTGAATGAGCTATCGGACAAAAACGTTGGGAAGCTAATAAGAAATCCCGTATGCCCTCCGACGAACCATCAAACAGGCAAAGCTTAAATACAGGACTAAGTTTGAATCGTACTACACCGGCTCTGATGCTCGTCGGATGTGGTAGGGCCTGCAAAGCATTACAGACTACAAAGGGAAGCACAGCCGAGAGCTGCCCAGTGACACGAGCCTACCAAACGAGCTAAACTTCTTCTATGCTTGCTTCGAGGCAAATAATACTGAAACATGCATGAGAGCACCAGCTGTGTGATCACGCTCACCGCAGCAGATGTGAGTAAGGCCTTTAAAGAGGTCAAAAATCACAAGGCTGCAGGGCCAGACGGATTACCAGGACTTGTACTGCGAGCATGCGCTGACCAACTGGCAAGTGTCTTCACTGACATTTTCAAACTCTCCCTGTTCGAGTCTGGAATACCAACATGTTTTAAGCCGTATCACGCACATTTGTAGCCATGAAGGGCTTTGAAAGGCTGGTCATGGCTCACATCAACACCATTATCCCAAAACCCTAGACCCACTCCAATTTGCATACCGCCCAAACAGATCCACAGATGACGCAATCTCTATTGCACTCCACA
>NC_088227.1:36651396-36666396 GCF_036934945.1 Oncorhynchus masou masou | reverse complement strand
CAGTGGGCTATGCAGTAACTATACAGTAACTATACAGTGGGCTATACAGTGGGCTATACAGTAACTATACAGTGGGCTATACAGTAACTATACAGTGGGCTATACAGTAACTATACAGTGGGCTATACAGTAACTATACAGTGGGCTATACAGTAACTATACAGTGGGCTATACAGTAACTATACAGTGGGCTATACAGTAACTATACAGTAACTATACAGTGGGCTATACAGTAACTATACAGTGGGCTATACAGTAACTATACAGTGGGCTATACAGTAGCTATACAGTAACTATACAGTGGGCTATACAGTAACTATACAGTGGGCTATACAGTAGCTATACAGTAATTATACAGTGGGCTATACAGTAACTATACAGTGGGCTATACAGTAACTATACAGTAACTATACAGTGGGCTATACAGTGTACTATACAGTAACTATACAGTGGGCTATACAGTAACTATACAGTAACTATACAGTGGGCTATACAGTAACTATACAGTGGGCTATACAGTAACTATACAGTGGGCTATACAGTAACTATACAGTGGGCTATACAGTGGACTATACAGTAACTATACAGTGGGCTATACAGTAACTATACAGTAACTATACAGTGGGCTATACAGTGGGTTATACAGTAACTATACAGTGGGCTATACAGTAACTATACAGTGGGCTATACAGTAACTATACAGTGGGCTATACAGTAACTATACAGTGAACTAATCAGTAACTATACAGTAACTATACAGTGGGCTATAGAGTAACTATACAGTAACTATACAGTGGGCTATACAGTAACTATAGAGTAACTATACAGTGGTCTATACAGTGGTCTATACAGTAACTATACAGTTTGCCATACAGTAACTATACAGTGGGCTATACAGTAACCATACAGTAGGCTATACAGTAACTATACAGTGGGCTATACAGTAACTATACAGTGGGCTATACAGTAACTATACAGTGGGCTATACAGTGGACTATACAGTAACTCTGCAGTGGGCTATACAGTGGGCTATACAGTAATTAACTATACAGTGGACTATACAGTAACTATACAGTGGGCTATACAGTAACTATACAGTGGGCTATACAGTGGACTATACAGTAACTATACAGTGGGCTATACAGTAACTATACAGTAACTATACAGTGGGCTATACATTGGGTTATACAGTAACTATACAGTGGGCTATACAGTAACTATACAGTAACTATACAGTGGGTTATACAGTAACAATACAGTGGGCTATACAGTAACTATACAGTAACTATACAGTGGGCTATAGAATAACTATACAGTAACTGTCAGGATTTGGCCAGGGTTGTTCCGGGTTTTGGTCACTAGATGCCCCCATTGTGCTCCTCCTGGACAGCCATCTGTACGTTAAGCCGGAAAAATGTGAATTCCATTCATCCCGAGTACAATTCCTGGGATTTGTAGTGGAACCCGGTCGAGTCCAAATGGACCCCAGGAAGGTAGGGGCGGTAGCGGATTGGCCCACCCCCAAATCCGTTAAGGAAGTTCAGCGTTTCCTGGGCTTCACAAACTTTTACCGCAAGTTCATCAAGAACTTCAGCTTGGTGTCAGCCCCTCTCTCAGCTTTAACCAAGGGTGGCAATGCAAGGTTTTTGTGGGGAAGAGAAGCTGAGACGGCCTTCCAAGGACTCAAGCAGCGTGTTCTCTCTGCTCCCATCCTGATACTACCGACTACGGATGAACCATTTGTGGTGGAGGTAGACGCATCAGAGGTTGGTGTTGGAGCTGTCCTGTCTCAGAGGGGTGAAGACAAGAAGCTTCATCTGTGCGCTTTCTTCTCATTCTCACACCGGCTTACCCCGACTGAGAGGAACAACGATGTGGGGGATCGTGAACTCCTAGCGGTTAAGATGGCATTGAAGGAATGGAGACACTGGCTCGAGGCGGCTTCTCACCCGTTTCAAGTGCTTACGGACCACAAAAATCTGGAGTATATCCAGCAGGCGAAGTGGTTGAACTCTAGACAAGCTAGATGGTCTCTTTTCTTCAATCGATTCCAGTTTATCCTCACCTATCGGCCCGGGTCGAAGAATCTCAAACCGGATGCCCTGTCCCGAGTCTACGCTCCTGCCATTCGAGATGACACGGACATGCCTGTCCTTCCTGCTGCTAAGATTGTGGCTCCGATCTCGTGGCAGGTTGAGGATACCGTGAGACGTGCTCAAGCTAGCGAACCGGACCCGAAAGGAGGTCCTGCCAATCGGTTGTTTGTCCCCAAGGCAGTGAGGACTCAGGTCCTTCTGTGGGGGCACTCCTCTCGCGTCACCTGTCATCCGGGCGTAGGTCGCACCTTGGAGTTCATCCAGCGTAAGTTCTGGTGGCCTACCATAAGAGAAGACGTTGCCACTTTCGTCAATGCCTGTCCCGTGTGCTGCCAGGGCAAATCTTCTCACCTCCGCCCTCAAGGACTCCTTCACCCTTTACCTGTTCCCCACAGACCCTGGTCCCATATCTCATTGGACTTTATTACTGGACTTCCTCCATCCCATGGCAATACTACTATCCTAGTCATAATCGACAGGTTTTCAAAGGCGGCCAGGTTCGTCCCTCTGACTAAGTTACCTTCTGCCAAGGAAACGGCTGAGTTGGTAATTAATCATGTGTTCCGAGTCTTCGGCATTCCTCAAGATATGGTTTCTGACAGAGGTCCCCAGTTCGCCTCAAGGTTTTGGAAGGCCTTCTGCCAACTCATGGGGGCTTCTGCTAGTCTATCTTCAGGGTACCATCCGGAGTCCAACGGCCAAACAGAGAGGATGAATCAAGAGCTGGAAACCACCCTCCGATGTATGACTCGTGACAACCCATCCACATGGTCATCCTTTATTGTTTGGGCCGAATACGCGCACAACACCTTGCGCTCCTCCTCCACTGGTATGTCCCCGCACGAGTGTCAGTTTGGCTATGCTCCTCCATTGTTCCCGGACCAGGAGGCAGAGTTCAGAGTGCCTTCAGCCTTGAAGTTCGTCAGACGCTGTCGGCTTATGTGGAGGAAGACCCGTCTTAATCTTATGCGTTCCTCACAGAGGTACCAACAACAAGCCAACAGACGTCGCCGTCCCGGGCCTACCCTGTGCCCCGGCCAGAGAGTCTGGCTCTCCACAAGAGACTTACCTCTACGGGTGGAGTCTCGCAAGCTGTCCCAAAAATACATCAGTCCCTTCAAGGTTGCCAGGAGAGTTAACCCAGTTTCTTATCGCCTACACTTACCCAGATCCCTTAAGATTAATCCCACATTTCACATTTCATTGTTAAAACCTGTTGTTTTTTCTCCCCTTGTCCCGGCAGACAGACCTCCCCTCCGCCTCGTGTCATTGGAGGCCAGCCGGCTTATACCGTCCATCGGATACTGGATTCCCGCCGGGTGCAGCGGTCCTGGCAGTATCTGGTGGACTGGGAAGGCTACGGTCCCGAGGAGCGCTCCTGGGTTCCTGCCAAAGACATCCTGGACCCTGACCTCATTCGTCAGTTCAGGGCCCTCCACCCTGAGAGAGCTGGTAGGAACGTCAGGAGCCGTTCCTAGGGGGATTCTGTCAGGATTTGGCCAGGGGTGTTCCGGGTTTTGGTCACTAGATGCCCCCATTGTGCTTTTTGACCTTATGTTTTTTCCCTTGTTCCCCATTATTATTTGCACCTGTGCCTCGTTTCCCCTGATTGTATTTAAACCCTTAGTTTCCCTCAGTTCTGTGCTCTGTGTTTGTATGTTAGCACCCAGCCCTAGTGTTCTGTGTATTCTTGTCGATTCCGGTGGATGCTCTTGTGGAATTCTGTTTTTGTTTTTGAGTATCTCTTGAGGCTTTTTTGTGCTATTCCTACCACCTCTTGGATTTGCCATTTTTGTATTGAAGGACTTCTCCTTTTTACTTTATTAAATACACCGTCTTAGGTACTGCTGTGTCTGCCTCATCTTCTGGGTTCTGCTGACTATTCGTGGCTCAGTTGGTTAAGTGACTGTTTCTCACTCCAGAGACCCAGGTTCGTAACCGGGTCCTGACAGTAACTATAGAGTAACTATACAGTAACTATACAGTAACTGTACAGTGGGCTATACAGTAACTATACAATGGGCAATACAGTTACTATATAGTTGGCTATGCAGTAACTATACAGTGGGTTATACAGTGGGCTATACAGTGGGCTATACAGTAACTATACAGTGGGTTATTCAGTGGGCTATACAGTGGCTGCTTAACATTGGACTATACAGTAACTATACAGTGGGTTATTCAGTGGGCTATACAGTGGCTGCTTAACATTGGGCTATATAGTGGGCTATTTGTTGGGCTATTCAATGGGCTATACAGTGGCTGCTTAACAGTGGGCTATACAGAGGGCTATAAAGTGGGCTATACAGTGGGCTATAAAGGACTCTGTAGAGGTAAAATATTCCTTCTAACATCAGAGCAGAAGGCCATTACACCAGTCTCTACCAGACTCTACCAGAATCTACCAGACTCCACCAGAATCTACCAGACTCCACCAGAATCTACCAGACTCTACCAGTCCCTTCAGAGACTTAAATATGTAATATGTGACATTAATGATAATCCCATAGATGTCTTTGTAAACAAACAATGTATAGTTTCAAAATATATTGATCTCCTGGCCTGTCAATTCTAACATCCATAACTCAATCTACGAATTTGATATTTATTTATTTTATTTCACCTTTATTTAACCAGGTAGGCAAGTTGAGAACAAGTTCTCATTTACAATTGCAACCTGGCCAAGATAAAGCAAGTAAGAGTAATTGAGAGTAATTCCCCAACCCCCAAACTCTCAACTTAATGTGAAACCAAGTGTTGAGTTGAAAACGATACCCCAAAGTGTGTCATTAATGCCCCTGATAACAGTGTCTACTGTAAAGAGCAGAGAACCGAGGTAAACACATTATATAAACCTCTCCTCTCCTCTTGCTAGCTGACTGCCATGCCTTTGTATGGCTCCTTCCAACTATGACATCACTGTAGCTAGCCAGAGGGGCTGACGTCACCCCTCCCGTTCACGTAATGTGAATGAGGTAACTATAGTGGGAGCCAGGCCGGTGGTGAGATCATATGGCAGTCCTCACGTGTGGGACACTATAAAACAGGCATGACATCAGCGAATGGAGAGACAGACGGAGGGAGAAGAGGGGAGAGAGAGAGAGGCAGGAGAGAGCAAGTCCGTGCTATGGGGATAACGTCATGGGGGGTTTGGGGGGGAAGTGCCACGAGGTACATCAAGAAGTACAGAACATCCAAATTACACCGACCAGGGCGTTATGCAAGCCAAAGAAAATATTCAACACTAGAGGGTGTGTGTGTGTGTGTGTGTGTGTGTGTGTGTGTGTGTGTGTGTGTGTGTGTGTGTGTGTGTGTGTGTGTGTGTGTGTGTGTGTGTGTGTGTGTGTGTGTGTGTGTGTGTGTGTGTGTGTGTGTGTGAGGTATGCCGTGACGCTGTGCTGGTTGCTAAGCGAAGCAGGGACGTGGGTGGAAGGATTTCCTGTCGAAGGGAACGTTTGTTTATGCAGGGAGCACCATGCCGAGGGAAAGTGTGTTGTGTACTCTGTTTGTGTGTGTTCTTTTTATGTGTGTGTGTGTTCATTCACCAAGCAACACACACACACACAGAACACACAACACACAGAGAACACAACACACACTTCCCCTCGGCATGGCGCTCCCCGCATAAACAAACGTTCCTGTCAACAGGAAATCCTTCCACTTTTCACCCACGTCCCTGCTCCGCTTAGCAACCAGCGCAGCGTCACGGCATACCTCCACCATGCACGTAACCAAGCACGCATACACACACACACACACACACACACACACACACACACACAACACACAAACACACACACACAACACCCGCCCCCTCACACACACACACATAATATTCAGTGCAAAACACACTGCTTTGGTCTGAACCCTTTACCATTCTATCATCAACTGCTCACCTTCAACAAGACTCTCTTCCCTCTTTTACTGTGTCATGAAAAGCTAGACACACCCACCGCACTGCCAGCTAGGCTTTCAAATCTATCAGCAACCAACAGCAATGACAGCAACTCCCTGAAATACTAAAACGTTGCTCATTTATATGCTCTATTTTGACCTAAGCTGGTGGCTTTATAGACAGTGAGCTAGCGAGAACACACACGCACACGCACACGCACACGCACGCACGCACGCACGCACGCACGCACACACACACACACACACACACACACACACACACACACACACACACACACACACACACACACACACACACACACATACACACACACATACACACACACACACACACACGCTGGCTCTTTTTAAATTGCGTGAGCGGGGCCAATTGAGTCGGGCTCGCGGTACTGTAGGCAATGACTCAATTTGGGCACAGTAAGGTGGCCAGTCAATGACAATTAGGAGGGAGGGAGGAGAAAGGAGGAATGGGGAGGGAGGAGGGAGGAGGGAGGAGGAGAGTAAGGAGGGGGAGGGAGGAATGAAGGGGAGGTAGGAGGGGGAGTAAGGAGGGAGGAGGGGGAGTAAGGAGGGAGGAGGATGAAGGAGGAAGGGGAGGGGGAGGGGGAGTAAGGAGGGGGAGGGAGGAGGGAGGAGGGGGAGTAAGGAGGGAGGAGGGAGAAGGAGGAAAGGGAGGTAGGAGGGGGAGTAAGGAGGGAGGGGAGGGAGGAAGGCGAGGGAGGAGGGGGAGTAAGGAGGGAGGACGGGTAGGGAGAAAAGGGAGGGAGGAGGGGGAGTGAGGAGGGAGGAGGGGGAGGGAGGGAGGAGGGGAGTAAGGAGGGAGGAGGGTTATGTGAATTAGCTCGAAGAGAGAAATATTGCCTTTTTCAGTGCTGACCTCTGTGTAAAATCTAAAGTCGCTATTGACCCTTGCGGTTTAAAGTGGTCTTTATGACATTGACTTGCCCTTCACTCTCATGTCCAGACTACAGAGGACTGGATACGTCAACATGGACAAAAGCAGACCACTGCTGGAAACCAAGAGGACCAATATTAGCTGTGCATTATCTGTCTATCCTAGATCAAGACAATCACATGTTTTATCTGGGATAAATTAAGGTTTAATTCAACTAAAAAAGGACATGTCACATTTTTGCATCAAGAGTATATTGATGTTGGTGGTATGTCAGTTACAGGTGTCACAGTCCTGACTGAGTTCGGGAGATGTGAGGGTGAGATCCTGAGTGAACACAGCCACGGGGGACAATATCTGAATGAACGATGCTGTGGGGCGAGTGAATTATGAATGGACTACCACACTGAAAGCTCCTGATAAGATCGTCACAGGTTCTCTCTCTCTCTCTCTCTCTCTCTCTCTCTCTCTCTCTCTCTCTCTCTCTCTCACTCTCTCTCTCTCTCCCTCTCTCTGTCTCTCTCTCTCTCTCTCTCTCTCTCTCTCTCACTCTCTCTCTCTCTCTCTCTCTCTCTCACTCTCTCTGTCTCTCTCTCTCTCTCTCACTCTCTCTGTCTCTCTCTCTCTCTCTCTCTCTCTCTCTCTCTCTCTCTCTCTCTCACTCTCTCTGTCTCTCTCTCTCTCTCTCTCTCTCTCTCTCTCTCTCTCTCTCTCTCTCTCTCTCTCTCTCTCTCTCTCTCTCTCTCTCTCTTTCTCTTTCTCTCTCACTCAAACACATAGGGTCATGGAGATATAAAAATAGCTGACCAATCACGTACACAGACCACAGACACGAAGACAGAAATGGAAATAGATACACTATCTGACAAGTGAACAGTCCCTGCACTGCCGTGCATATACAGTTACACACACAGACAGGTACATGGATAGAGATTTAATAACACACAGACAGATACATAGATAGAGATTTAATAACACACAGAGAGATACATAGATAGAGATTTAATAACACACAGACAGATACATAGATAGAGATTTAATAACACACAGAGAGATACATAGATAGAGATTTAATAACACACAGACAGATACATGGATAGAGATTTAATAACACACAGACAGATACATAGATAGATATTTAATAACACACAGAGAGATACATAGATAGAGATTTAATAACACACAGACAGATACATAGATAGAGATTTAATAACACACAGAGAGATACATAGATAGAGATTTAATAACACACAGACAGATACATGGATAGAGATTTAATAACACACAGACAGATACATAGATAGATATTTAATAACACACAGACAGATACATAGATAGAGATTTAATAACACACAGACAGATACATAGTTAGAGATTTAATAACACACAGATAAATACATGGATAGAGATTTAATAACACACAGACAGATACATAGATAGAGATTTAATAACACACAGAGAGATACATAGATAGAGATTTAATAACACACAGACAGATACATAGATAGAGATGTAATAACACACAGACAGATACATAGTTAGAGATTTAATAACACACAGATAAATACATGGATAGAGATTTAATAACACACAGACAGATACATAGATAGAGATTTAATATCACACAGACAGATACATAGATAGAGATTTAATAACACACACACAGATACATAGATAGAGATTTAATAACACACAGACAGATACATAGATAGAGATTTAATAACACACACACACAGACAGATACATAGGTAGAGATTTAATAACACACATACAGATACATAGATAGAGATTTAATAACACACAGACAGATACATAGATAGAGATTTAATAACACACAGACAGATACATAGATAGAGATTTAATAACACACATACACAGACAGAGATGTAACACACACAGAGACAGAGATGTAACACACAGATAGAGATGTAACACACACACAGGTAGAGCTGAAACACACAGACAGAGATGTAACACACACAGATAAAGATGTAACAGACACAGAGACAGATATGTAACACACACACAGAGAAAGAGATGTATCACACACAGAGACAGAGATGTAACACACACACAGAGAAAGAGATGTATCACACACAGAGACTGAGATGTAACACACACAGAGATGTAACACACAGATAGAGATGTAACACACACAGACAGAGATGTAACACACACAGAGAAAGATATGTATCACACACACATATAGAGATGTAACACACACAGATAGAGATGTAACACACACAGATAGAGACGTAACACACAGAGAAAGAGATGTATCACACACCGATAGAGATGTAACACACACAGAGATGAAACACACACATATAGAGATGTAACACACCCAGATATAGAGATGAAACACACACAGATAGAGATGTAACACACAGAGATAGAGCTGTAACACACAGATAGAGATGTAACACAGAGATAGAGATGTAACACACAGATAGAGATGTAACACACACAGATAGAGATGTAACACACACAGATAGAGATGTAACACACACAGAGATGTAACACACACAGATAGAGATGTAACACACAGAGCAATGTAACACACACAGAGATGTAATATACACAGATAGAGATGTAGCACACAGAGACAGAGATGAAACACACAGATAGAGATGTAACACACATACAGATAGAGATAAAACACTCAGATAGAGATATAACACACACAGAGAAAGAGATGTATCACACACAGAGATGTAACACACATATAGAGATGTAACACACACAGACAGAGATGTAACACACACAGAGAAAGAGATGTATCACACATACATATAGAGATGTAACTGTAACGGCGCTCTTCGTTTGTCAAAAGAGAGTCGGACCGAAATGCAGCGTGGTGGTTACTCATGATCTTTAATGAAGGATCGCGATACATAAAATAAATATTACAAAATACAAAACAACAAAACGGAACGTGAAATCTAATTACAGCCTATCTGGTGAAACTACACAGAGACAGGAACAATCACCCACGAAATACAAAGTGAAACCCAGGCTACCTAAATACGGTTCCCAATCAGAGACAACGAGAATCACCTGGCCTCAGGCAGCCAAACCTATGCAACACCCCTACTCAGCCGCAAATCCCAATACCAACAAAAACCCCAATACGAAACACAACATAAACCCATGTCACACCCTGGCCTGACCAACAAATAAACTAAAACACAAAATACTAAGACCAAGGCGTGACATGTAACACACACAGATAGAGATGTAACACACACAGATAGAGATGTAACACACACAGATAGAGATGTAACACACACACATATAGAGATGTAACACACACAGATAGAGATGTAACACACAGATAGAGATGTAACACACACAGATATGTAACACACACAGATAGAGATGTAACACACACAGAGATGTAACACACACAGATAGAGATGTAACACACACGCAGATATAGAGATGTAACACACACAGATATGTAAGACACACAGATAGAGATGTAACACACACAGAGATGTAACACACACAGATAGAGATGTAACACACACAGAGATAGAGATGTAACACACACAGATATAGATGTAACACACACAGAGACAGAGATGAAACACACAGATGGAGATGTAACACACAGACAGTCAGAGATGTAACATACAGATAGAGATGTAACACACACAGATAGAGATGTATCACACACAGATAGAGATGTAACACACACAGATATAGATGTAACACACACAGAGACAGAGATGAAACACACAGATGGAGATGTAACACACAGACAGACAGAGATGTAACAAACACAGATAGAGATGTAACACACACACAGATAGAGATGTGTAACATGCAGAGATGTAATGCACAGTTTGAGATGTAACACACAGATAGAGATGTAACACATAGGTAGAGATGTAACACACAGATATAGATGTAACTCACACAGAGAGATGTAACACACAGATATAGATGTAACTCACACAGAGAGATGTAACACACAGATATAGATGTAACACACATAGAGAGATGTAACACACATACCCTACAATAATAGAAAAACAAACACTGTTGCAATCAAATCAAATGTATCTGACACGGGCTTACTGACAGACATGTAACACACACACAGAGACTTACCTTGAAATGCTAACATGTTTACTTACAGAGATGTTCACTGGCGAAAACACACACATGAAACACACCCGATAATTACAGACTCGTTCACTCTCATGAAACACACATACACAGCTGTTCGGCTGGCAGAAGATGTGTATGTGTGTGAGCAGTGTGAGTGTGTTAGCGTGTGTGAGCAGTGTGTGTGTGTGTGTGTGTGTGTGTGTGTGTGTGTGTGTGTGTGTGTGTGTGTGTGTTTGTGTGTGTGTGTGTGTGTGTGTGTGTCAGAGTGTGTCAGAGTGTGTCAGAGTGTGTATGTGTTAGCGCGTGTGAGCAGTGTGTGTGTGTGTTAGAGTGTGTGGGCAGTGTGTGTGTGTGTGTGTGTGTGTGTGTGTGTGTGTGTGTGTCAGAGTGTGTCAGAGTGTGTCAGAGTGTGTATGTGTTAGCGCGTGTGAGCAGTGTGTGTGTGTGTTAGAGTGTGTGGGCAGTGTGTGTGTGTGTGTGTTAGAGTGTGTGGGCAGTGTGTGTGTGTGTGTGTGTGTGTGTGTGTGTGTGTGTCAGAGTGTGTCAGAGTGTGTCAGAGTGTGTATGTGTTAGCGCGTGTGAGCAGTGTGTGTGTGTGTTAGAGTGTGTGGGCAGTGTGTGTGTGTGTGTGTTAGAGTGTGTGGGCAGTGTGTGTGTGTGTGTGTTAGAGTGTGTGTGTGTGTGTGTGTGTGTGTTCGGGTGGGTGTGTGATCTGCTCGTGCTCAGCCTTTCCCACTATTTCCACTGTTGCTGTGTGTCTGAACAGATCTGACTCTCTCAACCTGTTTGTCACAAACACATGCACACACACACACTCACACACACACACACACACACACACACACACACACACACACACACACACACACACACACACACACACACACACTCACACACAGTGGTGGAAAAAGTACTCAACTGTCAAACTTGAGTAAAGTAAAGATATCTTAATAGAAAATGACTCAAGTAAAAGTGAAAGTCATCCAGTAAAGTTATACTTCAGTAAAACTCTAAAAGTATTTGGTTTTAAATATACTTCAGTGTCCAAAGTAAATGTGTAAATCATTTCAAATGTCTAATATAAAACTTATTTAGGATCGGTGGGTCCCCTGCGGGACGGTTGAGCTAACGTAGGCAAATGCGATTAGCAAGAAAATGTATTATTTACATAAACATACAGTGGGGCAAAAAAGTATTTAGTCAGCCACCAATTGTGCAAGTTCTCCCACTTAAAAAAGATGAGAGGCCTGTAATTTTCATCATAGGTACACTTCAACTATGACAGGCAAAATGAGAAAAAAAATCCAGAAAATCACATTGTAGGATTTTTAATGAATTTATTTGCAAATTATGGTGGAAAATAAGTATTTGGTCAATAACAAAAGTTTTTCTCAATAGTTTGTTATATACCCTTTGTTGGCAATGACAGAGGTCAAATGTTTTCTGTACGTCTTCACAAGGTTTTGCCCCACTGTATTTGATATGGGCAGAAAGCTTAACTTCTTGTTAATCTAACTGCACTGTGCAATTTACAGTAGCTATTACAGCAAAATAATACCATGCTATTGTTGAAGGAAAGTTCACAATTTTGAACTTGAAAAGATATTAATAAACAAATTAGGCACATTTGGGCAGACTTGATACCAAATTTTGAACAGATATGCAATGGTTCATTGGATAAGTATAAACCTTTGCACATACACTGCTGCCGTCTTGTGGCCAAAATCTAAATTGCACCTGGACTGGAATAATACATTATGGCCTTTATCTTGCATTTCAAAGATGATGGTAAAAAAATACAAATTAACTTTTTTTATTATCTTTTACCAGATCTAATGTGTAAATGTATTATCCTACATTCCTTTCACATTTCCACAAACTTCAAAGTGTTTCGTTTCAATTGGTACCAAGAAAATGCATATCCTTGCTTCAAGTGCTGAGCTATAGGCAGTTAGAATTGGGTGTCATTTTAGGCCAAAATTTAAAAAAAGTGTCCGATCAAACCAGATGGCACCATTTTCTTGTGTTTTGTTATTTATGGAAAGCCAGGGGCCAAATGACTCTCCTCTCTCTATCCTTGGAAACACTGTACTGTATAGTAACAACCTAAACATCCCTCCCTCTTCCCCTCTCTCTCTCTCTCTCTCTCTCTCTCTCTCTCTCTCTCTCTCTCTCTCTCTCTCTCTCTCTCTCTCTCTCTCTCTCTCTCAATTCAATTCAATTCAAGGGCTTTATCTCTCTCTCTCTCTCCCTCTTTCTTTCTTTCTTTCTTTCTTTCTTTCTTTCTTTCTTTCTTTCTCTCTCTCTCTCGCTCTATTTCTCTTCCTCTCTCTCTCTCTATTCTCTCTTTATCCTCTGACATATTGAACTGTATATTAACAACCCAAACCTCTCTCTCTCTCTCTTCATATCTCTCTCTCTCTCTCTCTCTCTCTCTCTCCATACCTCTCTCTCTCTCTCTCCCTCTCTCTCTCTCTCTCCATACCTCTCTCTCTCTCTCTCTCTTCATACCTCTCTCTCTCTCTTCATATCTCTCTCTCTCTCTTTCTCTCTTCATACCTCTCTCTCTCACTTCAAATCTCTCTCTCTCTCTCAAATTTAGATTGCTTTATTGGTATGAAATACAATTTGTAGATATTGCCAAAGCAGTTTATTCGTATGGCATTTCAGTAAATACAGTACAATGCAAAGAGGAGATACAGTTTATTTCAGTAGTAATATTAATAGTCCATATAATGATGTGTACAGGTACTGTACTACTGCTGTTGTATTGGGGAATCGTCGGGTTGATAAATACTTAAATAAGATGATAAAAAGACAACCTGGATGATGGTTACACTGTGTATAACTGCCAGCTAAATACAATGTGAACGCTACAGGGAATTAATGGTCACGGGATGTCCCTCAGGCTAGTTTCTCCCTCACCCAGAATATGTCATTAGTAAATGCACAGAAGTTGGGAATTGATTGAGATATTCTCTCTCTCTCTCTCTCTCTCTGTCTCTCTCTCTCTCTCTCTCTCTCTGTGTCTCTGTGTCTCTGTGTCTCTCTCTCTCTCTCTGTCTCTCTCTCTCTCTCTGTCTCTCTCTCTCTCTCTCTCTCTCTCTCTCTGTGTCTCTGTTTCTCTCTGTCTCTCTCTCTCTCTCGTTCTCTATCTATCTTTCTCTCTCTTGCTCTCTCTCTCTCTCCATCTCTCCCTCCCTTGATCTCTACTTCTAACATGAGTCATCTTCAGAGTGGACGGGATCTCCCTATTCCCTTAGAAGTGTACACTTCTCTGAACCCTTTCATTTCAGTCAACAACTGTCAAGATAGATTTCCATGTACCCCTTTCCTGCAGTCAAATGACCTCGTTGCCTCATGGGTGGAATGTTATTCATATTTTGCATAATTAAATTTTTTCAATGATGAAAATCCTGTGTTTCTATATCAAATGGTTTTGTTATATTTCAGTCTGCAAACTCAAGATGTAATACATTTTAACTTCATATCTGACAGGTGTCTTCTTTTTCTGAAGCCCTTGTGTGTGAGGTGTATACATTTGTTTTAAAGTAGATTTGTTTTAGACTTCCAGGAAACACTCTGTGTGAGCCTGACTTATCCCACTGCAGTAAAAGGTTAACCCTCCCTTCAAAACAGCCACATAACACTCTCCCTCTCTCTGTCTCACTGTAAAACACACTGGGAAAAAACACACACACACTCTGTTTCTTTTCCTCTCTTTCTCTCTACTTAGAAGTGCAGCGATGCAGCACATGTCAACACTCAACCTCTTCTGGAAGCTAAAAGATCTCTTTCCACACACAGACACACTTCCCTCCACATCCCACCACATCCAGCTATTGAAAAGAGACATAAAGTCACCTTAGAAATCTTCTGTTGTGCAGACGAGCCCCTTCCTTTCCTCCTCTCCTCTCCAATAGTTCTCCCTCTCCTCTCCTCTCCTCTCCTGGTCTGTAATGTCAGTTCCCGCCGATGATC